>NC_040023.1:35168206-35208290 GCF_000972845.2 Larimichthys crocea
GGAAAAAATGTGGAAGAAACCTCAGGAAGAGCCACAGAGGAGGGATCCCTCTCCCAGGACGGACAGACGTGCAATGGATGTCACGTGTACAGGACAAATTAACACAAACATATTGTACAATTACAATAACTGACAAAATGACAATGAATCACAATGAATGATAAAAATGATTACAGTAACAGATATGGTAGTAATAATGACATTAATAATATATGTAGTGGACGTCATGCAGGATCACAGCAGCAGCCACGATCCACGAGAACCTGCTGGACGACAGAGCACAGAAACTCCGGGGAAGTTTGGTTAGTAACATGCATTAATGAGACATGTCCACAGATGGAGAGATGGAGATATATATATATATAATGGCATGCCGTTCAGGAAATTAAACCTTTGAATATATTGAATGAAACTTTGAATATATGGAGTGAACCTTAAATATATTGAATTAAGTCTGAATATATGGAGTGAACCTTGAATGTATTGAATGAAACCTTGAATATATTGAATGAAGTCTGAATATATGGAATGAAGTCTGAATATATTGAATGAAGTCTGATTATATGGAGTGAACTTTGAATATATTGAATGAAACCTTGAATATATTGAATGAAGTCTGAATATATGGAATAAAGTACAAGAATAACTACATTTTACTAAATAAATTAATCTCATGTAGAAGCCTGCTGGTTAGTTTTGCTTTGTTTGACTGTTTTTACTGTTTATTTTCTCAGCATTTACAGTGTAAGATGGTTTATTATTGCTGTCTCTAGATGGGCTTTTATACAAATACATAAAGCTCAACATAAAACAACACAAAACCCAAACACTGACTCAATAAAATGACCTTAATCAACTTAGATTTGATTAATGATCCATTTACAGCCACTTTATTGTGCTACATGTAATCTATAAATCCAAAATAGTGTGCTTAAAGATGTGCATATAGATTTTCTCAGCATTTTCAGCCCAAGCAAATAGCAGTTTCTCTCCTATGATGGGTTTTCATACAAATACACAAAACTCAACATCAAATATACACAAACAGCACAAAACACAACAGAGTCATACAATAAAATCACAATAAAAGTCAATAATGATCATAGTGTTAATAGAGTCTGTGTGTTTATTTTCTCAGGTTTCTTGATGGGCTGTTATACAAATACACAAAACAGCACATTGATGGAATGAAATTATAATAACAGTCAGTGATGATCACCAAACCATGTTCAACTTCCATTTTCCATTCTACCCATACATTCATCAGATACTGTATATTTTCCATGTTATGTATTAATGCTATGTAGTAATGAAACAAGTTATGTATGGTCCAGTTTAACTTATATTGGATATAACAAATAGTAACAACAACAAAAAAAACAACCTGCATTAATAATGTCATTGTAAGCATGCAGTAGACTTATGACTCGTGTTTATTTACATATTTGTTTGTTTCGCTTCTGTTATAGGGGAGTTATTGAACGTCTTGGATAACTTTTTCACAGCACCGCAAAGAACAATGACATTAGTAAATAAAAATTTATTAACCATGCTGCAATAAACTTAAATAAAAAACACATGGCAGCCTGTTGGTCATGTGTTTAATGCAGTGACATGATATTCTTTTCATTTTATATATAGTCTGTGAGTTATGCACAGATGACTCATTAAACACGCATGTGCAGCTCTTTGAGATATGCTTCGAACATGTGCAGGCTTCACGTGTTTATGATTCTTGGAGTGCCAAACGAGCAGCTGTCTGTGGACCAGCAATGACCTTCATGACACCACAGTGACTGCATCTGCCATAAGCTCAACGCCATAAGAATGTCAGATCTGTGCAGCTCATGTGTAGACGAAGTATTCAGATCCTTTACTTAAAAGTAAAAGTACTCTATTACAAGTAAAAGTCATCTTACTTTAGAGAAAGTACATAAGTATCATTAGCTAAATGTAGTTTAATAATAGTAAAAGTACTCATTCTGTAAAGAATTGCCCCATGACTGCGATATTATCTTTTGTTTTATCATATTATTACTGCTCTATCTGGTTAAGGTGGAGCTAGTTTTAACTACTTTATACAGTTATCAAGTTTAGCCCAGAACATCCCAACCTATGGTCCAAACCCCTCCAAAGGATCACAGCATAAACTAGAGTGGTTGTGAGGTGATTAACGGGGTTAAAAAAAGAAGTGAAAATCAAGTTATATTACAAAATTCTGTCTTCATTTGTGTGACTTTTCACTAATCTTTGCTTTTTGTGAAATAATATGTGTGACTTTTCACTAATCTTTGCTTTTTGTGAAATAATATAGCTTCTTCTCTCTGGGTCTCCAACAGAGATTTAAATGAAACCATCTGAGAAATTTAGAGGAAAAACAGTTTTACTTACTAGATCAATTATAATCTGATCTGTTTTATGTAGAATCTAATCTATGACCTTGTAACTGTAGCTGTTAAATAAATGTAGTTGAGTAAAAAGTACTATATTTTATGATATAACTAGAGTAAAGTATAAATGTAAATACTCCACAAATTGTACTTAAGTAGTATACTTGAGTAAATTTACTTGGTTACTTTCCAACGTTGGCTGTGTTATAATAACAACAATACTGCCACTTTGACAGTAGACGTGATGTATTTTATTTAAACTGAAGTTAATACAAACCATGTAACCACTTGACAGATAGCAGAAACACATCAACGCTAATTATGCTTAAGAAAATGTCTGTAATTAATTCATGCATTAATATTAAGTAGATCTGAATCATAGCAAATAGAATAAAAACATGCATTATCACTGAAGTGGTCTTTAAAAAACTTTGTCTTTTGCCATCAGAACATATGTTCATAACATCTCCACTCTGTGAGTGCAGTCTGTTAGTTTAAAGTGTTTACTTATTCAAGTGTTTAATTTTCCACATTACACTGTTTAAAGTAAGAGAAATATGCACAGGTAAAAATGAACTTTAAAACGAGAGTCAGGATCTGTTTTTCCACGATCTCGAGAGTTTCTCCTCCACGCGGTCCAAGAATGCGCTGTACGCTCCTCTTCTTCGTCTGTGTCTCTGTGAAACAGACAGAAAAGCTGTGTAAACAAGTAACGTGAAATATGACAGGTAGCTTCAGTCAGATGATGTCAAACCAGAAACCGCATTGTTTGTTAAGTGGAGTAATTATTTACACTACACGTCAATCTTTGTTTGTTTTCAGTCATTACTCCTGTACAGTTTAAAAAGCACCTCTGACCACATTATGCTGTGACGACTATAGCTGTCAAATAAATGTAAATAAAAAAGTAAAGTAACATGTTGAGATGTGTTGCCAGAACACCACTGACGGTGTAGGATGCTGATTTTGGAGGCCAGAGCGATGGAGGAAGTATGAGCCTCGCATCCCATTGAGGCTCTGCAGGTTTATAGGTGTCCATCGTTTTCTTGGTGTCCCTTGAACTGAAGTTTAACTCAGATCTGGAGGTCCGAACTGGAAAGGAAAGTATCATTCCTAGTTAGTTATTTTGTATGATGGTTATGAGGCTTTTATATGATGATCTGTCCTTCTAAAACAAGTCTTTACAAGTCAAAATCTGTCAGAGGGAAAGGGGAAGTTAATGCACTCACTAATGTCCATGTGTTTTAATTTTAATTTCAGGTTTCCAGGGTCTCTTTCATACGTAGTAACGATGTCTGGAAGGTCCTCATCAAGCTGAGGGCAAAAGTGGTAAAAAGCCAAAAGTTAAATGCAGTTTTTACTTTTGTGTTTGTCGCCATCTTGTGGTCAAATCAAACATCACAGACTCCAGAGTAGTGTGCTGCACTCCAAGTTAAACTGAGTATGATTCTGCTTGAATTTCTTGTATTCACTCTGTGTGTTTACAGTAAACATCCAGAAGAAGGTATAAAGTACTTACCGGTCTGAAATCATGTGGTTTGGGGTTCTTGTAAGGCCCAGTGGGATACTTCCCAGCCTTGACAAACATCAGGTCAGACTGCAGCGCGTCAGGAGGCCTGTATGATGCGATGAACTTTGGAGGATCTTCTGACCTCTGGTAACTCTCATGTAAAACCTTTGGCAGAAATGTTCCAGGTCTCCTCTTTGTTTCACCGTGTTGAGGTTCAGCTATGTTTGAATGTGTCCTTCTTTCTTTCTTTTGAGGATCTGACACAGATCTGTACAGTTTAAGAGAGAAATCCGGAGGCTTGATGCTCCACATGTCGACGTGGCCCTCGATCTCGGGGAGTGTGAACCATTTGCTTCTTGCTAAAGAGAGATTCTGACTTGCAGAGAATTTAAATTTCTCCTCAAAGCAGACGGAGGACAGAGGATGCATCAAACTATACGGAGCCATTTTAAAAAGTAAGGTTTCTGCTTACCTTGAATATCTCCTGACCTCTCACTTCTAGAGGATCACATGTTTAAATCCACAGAGTTTGAGGTTGTACTGTTGGTTCTTATGTCAGGAACACAGTAGTAGTCCCAGGAGAAAGTAGCAACAATACAGTGGCACAAAGGGTTGATTACAGACACAACACATAAAAAGTGCTGCTTGGTAACAAGCCCCTTTAGCCCTCTTAACAAGAAGAATTAAGTTAAGTGGGCCGAGCTCAGGACATTCAACAAAAACAGAAACTTAGCAACGGTGCAAACAAAGTCCTCTGAATAGAAGAAAGCACGGCCTCATCTGTACCAATGCATTTAATCACATACTGATGGACATTGTTCATTGTTAGAACAATCCAAACATTCACAGACAACTGTCACATGAGTACAGGCAATATCCAGTGAAGATACACAGACAAGTATGAGTCTCTAAAACTATCAAAATAAAATCAAAATAATAAATTCAGATCGACCAAGAGTTCTATTTAGCAGATCCTTTAAAGTTTATTTAAAATTATCAGATGTAATCTCTGTCTTTCCGTACATTGTTACAGGATGATGGAGGGAGAAGCACATTTAAAAGAAAGGATTGTCTCTACTACACCAGATTGTACTATTTCCTATAACTGCATAAATATACATGTCATTGTCAATGTAAACTTCCAGTGAATTAGTATTTTGTAGTAATAGAAGAATTACTTCTTTTAATTTAGTTGTCACTGTATTAATGTAAATATACTCCATTACAAGTCTTTCATTCACAATCCTAGTTATTATGAGCAAAATGTACTTAACGTATCAACAGTAAAAGCACTTGTTCAGCAGAAAAATGATAATTGATTCTGAAGCATCAATGTCTAAGCAGCATTTTACTTTTGTAGTTGGTTGAGGTGGAGCTAGTTTTACCTACTTTATATACAGTTATCTAGTTTAGTCCAGTGGTTCCCAACCTCAGAGTGAGGCCCCTTCAAATGATCACCAGATAGGTCTGAGGGGGCGTGGAATGATTAATGGGGTGGGAAAGAACGAAAAAACAACAAACAAAGATCTGAAACCAAGTTTATATTCACCCTTTTTGTGAAGTAAGAGATACTATGACCTATTGACATAAACTATTTAAATGAAACCATCGAAGAAGTTTAGAGGGAAAGTCATTCTTTTGGTAAAACTGCACACAAACTCATTAATATGTGAACCACAAGAAGAGACCTCGACTACATGCTGCTTTTTCACAGCATGTAGTCACAAATCTAAAAGATTGTAAAGCACCGGTTTACCCATACAATCTTAAAGTAAAATAAAAACAGTGCTTGATAGATGTTTGTTGTTGTTTTCCACCACAGCAAGTCTGTATAATATCCTCACAAGTAACAAGTATGTATGAATTGGTAATGTGAGGATATTACCATTAGATGGCAGTATTTCATTCAGGTGATGGCAGTCAAAGAGCAGATCATCATTCATTGATGGTATGAGGTGCAACTTTAATTCTTTTAACAGAAGACTTTGGTCAGACTGAGGCTGAGACAGCAGAACATGGCAAGAAAAGTCAAATTGAGTGAGAGGTGAAAGGCTGTCATCAAGACAGATATGCATAAAGATATATAGGTAAAACGTTGGACACATGACTTTAAATTTTAAAGTACTGTAGGAAATAAACTGTCCCCTGTACTTTAAGAGTGTCATGAATGTTTACAGTTTGTACAGAGTCTCCACAGAGAGGCCAGGACTTGGCATGCAGAGATGATGCTTCTTCCAGATTGAAAGAGAAAGTTGTTTAATGTCTACCAATCACTACTTAAGAGATTTTTTTTTACTGACTGAACCTCCAAGAGAAGTCCAAGAGGAGTCTGGAAAGGAGCTTGTAGCAAAAGGAAGTCATTTTGTGTACACTCAGCACACTCAAGAAAGAGTCTTACCTTAAATGTGTCATCAAGTTTAAAGCTGTGCTAGTTATTATTTTAACAGTGCAGTACAGTAAAATAAATAGATGAAACAGTACCAGCATTACTAACTGTTGTGACGCTTTCCAGGTGTACCAACAACAAAATCTTTTCATATACGTTACTGGTCGCCAAGAAGAAAGAGCCAATGATCCTCTATAATCCTTTTTTTCCCTCCATAATGAGCTGCTCATATTTTTCTTTTCTAAAACCTGTTACATAAGTCATCGAAACTGCACTTAAAGAATCGTCGGTAAACTTCTCGTCTCTCTCAGTCACTGTATTGGTCATGAGGGGTCATCAGAAATACATCAGAGGTCATAACTTTGATTTACAAGCGCCAGACAGTAAGCAGAAGAGTTCTCCTCATGCAAACACTGATCTGTATGCAGCGGCCGTTTCAGACAGTTGTTGCAGCAGTCACTTTGTTCGTGCCGACTCAGGCAGCTGACACAAAGGGGCAAAGGCAACAGGAAACCTGAGCTGAGACCAAACAGCGCCTGTGAAGGAGCTGACCTCGCCGCCCCTGTTAAACCAGGCGCTGCCACTTTCTGAGGCTCCTGCTGACCTCTGGCCCCTCAGCTCTGTGTCTGAGAAACTCCTGCCATTGTATCCAGTGACATTTACAGCCACCGTGCAATCAGTGGCTCGGCTGAAACAATTACAGGAGCCTTTTGTCAGACGTGACAGCCTGAGACGCTGAGTGTAACCCTGCCTTTCAGTGGCCTCAGAGACGTCTCTATGTCACTCTGACAAAACGATGGAGCCTAATTGTATTATTGTTTAAACACGAGAAAGTACCACAGATAAATCATGCTTGTATCACACAGAAGCTTGTGACTTGGCTATGTAACGGCTGAAGGAACAGAAACAAGCCGAAACAGTATCAAAGACCGAGCTGAGGAAACCAGAGGCTTAATTTTTTGACTTTTTTGTATTCCTTTCCAATACCTGAATGTTTGTCATGACCTCCATCTGTTTTTACTGTTGTTTGAACACCACCAAGGCAGATAGAAAGCTCTTCCATCCCTTTTTTTTAAATTTCATTTTGGCTCAGACAGAGGAGACGACTATAAATCAATGAAATGTCATAAATCATGAAACAATAAATCAAAAACTTTTACATTTGTTGTTTTGATGTGTCATTTTATGATTAAAGTGCCATTTTTTTCTTTACTTTTGCACTGCACGGATTTCCTTTAACTCCCACATCCACTTCAGCTTCTGTTAGTGAGTCCCTGTTTCCAGAGAGTAGGACACCTCAAAACAAAACAAGAACATTATAAAACAATAAAAGCACAACTCCTCATACAGTACCAACCAAGGTGTCAACATCACCTTTGGTCTCTTTGCCACTAGCTATGTCGATAAAAGCTGCCGCAGCCTGGTTGTCTGGCAGCTTCTTGCTCGGTCACTCTATTTTTCTTTTCTTAGCTTCCTCAGTTATCCTCTGGTCTCTTCACATCTGCCATACTCTGCCTCTGCTGAGCCTGGTTCTGGTGCCCTGGTTCTGGCATTACTCCCCATGAAAAGCTTCTCTTCCCAGTGGTCCAAAACACCTGTGGTACAAACACTAACACTCCCCCATTTATAGCTAACAGTTGGCAGCAGAAAGCATATTTTTCTCCATAAAATATGATCCAGTTTCACCAAAATCAGTGAAATGTTGGTGGCGTGTAACTTGACAAACTAGATTTAGCAAGAATGTGTATGTTGACACTATGATGCTTGGTGGAAAGATTTTGAGAGATCTTTGTGATGCAGCTCTACAGATAAATGTGTAAATATATTCTAGGTGTGTCTTTCTCTGTAGTTAAAAAGAGATGAACCATGAAAGAAGTTTCACTCCAGAAGCTGGTGTTTACCATCTATGTTTCAGTTTCTGTAACTTTTAGGACTCAAATTTCACAGTGAGTTCACCTATAACTTCTTTTATGCCTGTTGTTACAGTCTTCATTTATTCAGACTGGAGGATTTGAGGAGTTACTGGACTAGAGACTGTACAGACATTGTTTGCATTGCTAGTACAGAACGTGGAGTGGTCAGTCTGTTTTGGGGTATGTGATGGGAGGCTGGATTCCGGGGGGTGAAAGCAGAAATAGCTTGGGTCATGACCCAGCTGCTCTGAGGTCACATTTGTCTTCTACAGTAACTAAACACAAAGCAGTTACTTCTGCAGCGCCAACTGATTACAAAACAAACCCATGGTCAGCAGTTCTGATGGATTTTGCTCTCCAGATGTGGAAAGAAATAATCTGAGTTTCTGAAAATGCCTTGAAAGCAAGAGATCTCTGAAAGATTGCAAATATCTTCTTTCTTTCTTTCTTTCTTTCTTTCTTTCTTTCTTTCTTTCTTTCTCTGTTATTTGTAGCCATGCTAGCGATGTAACTCCAGGAATGACGGTCAGTTAGTTGGTTTGTACAGGTATTCACCCTAATGAGTTTGGTCATCTCCTGATTATTCCTTTAGCATCTTTGTGTTTATTAATGGTTTGCCATGACATTTGGTCCAAAAATGAATGTTCTCCTTGAGATGACATAGAATAGTTTTGGTGATCACTTAACTTTTTATTCATCAGCTTCAGCTATACTTTGTGACAGCTAATGCTCTCTCCTTTATCTTATTTTCTCATGTCTGTCTGATCTGGAATCAGGGGATCCTGATGGCCTTGGGGTACAACATGTTAAAGCTGGCCATGGATCTTTGTTGCATTGTCATTTGTATTGATTTACTTTAATAATCATATAAATCTATTCCTCTTTATTAGTAGTAGTCTATTTTACCTCAAAGTTCCATTTCACCGGGATATTTCTTCTTCCACCCGAGTAAAATGCTAAATTCAGGACTCTTACTTGCTTTTACATAAATGTCCAGTGTGTGGGATTTATTGCCAGCTAGTGGTGTAGTCACTGATTGCAACCCCCCTGATTTTACCCTGTCTTTGCTAGCATGAAGGAGAAACTACGGTGGCTGTGAAACACGTGTTTAGTTGGTCCATCCAGGGTTACTGTAGAAAAACGATAGACTCGATGGAGGAGGGTCTGCTGCATCTGTAGATATAAAAGACTCATTTTCAAGTAACAAAAAGATAATGATTCTTATTTCTAGGTGATTGAAACATGTTTATGAGTATTATATTCAATATCTGCCAAATTCGTTAAGTAAAGCTCCCTAAATCTGACACACTGGACCTTTTAAGTTGAATCCAAATCACAGTAATTTGATTTCAACTTTCTCCATCGTACCACCAAAATGATTAAACTGAATCTTCACTGGTATTTTGATCTTCCACCACTTTTGTTGCCAAAACATCACGTACGCGTTAGCCAAGAAACAAGCTGAGGAATCATTACATAGAGTTGCCCAAATCTTCTCCACGGGGGCCCAACGAAGGCAGTAGGGAAGCACCATCATCCCAATGTGCTCAAGTACTAAATAAGTACTTTCACCCTTTACTGAACACGAGCAGCCTCAGGTGGGCTGTAAATCAGAGTGCTGATTTAGTCTTGTACAGGTGTTGAATTATTCATTTCAGCTGATGTTCTTTTTTTTTTCCTGCAGGTGATGGAGTGAGGAAGACAAAGAGGTAAAACTCAGACTGTGTGGTAATGTTTAGAGTTTATGGCTTATCTGTGCTTGAATCATTTTCCCAGAGCTTTCCTGCTCTGCTTGTGTTCTCCTCGACCTCTTTTAAGTTGTAGAATCAGTTCTCCTATCAGATCAAGGTAATTATATGTAGTTTCCTTGCATCACATTTCCCAGGGGACACTACGGTGCTGCCATTATTCCCACGTCTGCAAAGCTGATTATAATGAGAGAAAATTGCACAAAATGAGCTCATGTGTGTAGCTTTAAGTATTAAACAAGGGAATTACCCTCATTTATTTACCACCACTGCCATCACATTTTTTGCACTCTGGATTTAACTTAAATGCTAAAAACTAATACACGTCAAGTATGTTTATGTTCACTTGACATAGATTCATGTTTTCCGTCCAGTTAGGCCGATTGAGATTTAATTGCCGGTTGTGTAAGAGGAGTCATGAGCAGACGGGAAGAAAAGTACCTGATGGCTATTCCAGGCTCTTAGCAGGTTGATGGTCCAGGAGATTTACGAGGGAGGGGTTATATCCCTCCTCTGCCTGGGAGTCAAACAGACGAGCGTCTCAACAAGACAGTCAGGCACCTCCATGTTGCGCTTGGAGAAGAACGGGAGCAGTCTACGACCTGCACAGCTGTCAGCTTCCCATTGGTTCTCTCTCTCTCCAGATCTGCAGAAATAATCGCCCAAAGGTTTATTTATCATTAATCACATAATACTATCTTACTGACTTTATTGAAACCTCACAGTTTACTTAAACTGTCCACTTTATTTTAGAAAAATAGTCCTCCTGTTGATACTTGGCAAAATAATCAGCCTGAAACTGAGAAACTGAAGCACAGTTAATTCCCCTTTTGGCCAAGCAGAGACATATCTTAGATAGGAAAATCAATGTAGTCTGTTAGATAATGAACCGATAACTAATTGGTAAATATCTTAATAAATTCTGAATGGCGGTATCAGCTTCTAAAATGTGAGTATTTCCTGTTTTTTATCTTTGTAAACTGAATATCTTGTTGGGTAGCGGACTCTTGGTCGAACAAAACAAGATATCTGGAGACGTCGCCTCAAGCTCTGATGAACAGGTGGGCATTTTTCAATTATTTTATTACATTCTATTGGCAAAAATAAAATGAAAATAATCTGCAGATTTATCAATAATAAAAATAGAAATTTGCTGTAGCCCTAAATCACGACACACAACTCAGAAATAAAGTCTGGATTTCTGTTTATAATATACTTGGAGCCTGCCTGGGGGAATTAGACCATCTCATCCCAGTCGACAGGCCAAAACATTTTATTCCCTGCTTCTTCTACTCCTCATCCCTCCTCAGTGAAGTAGCCACTGCAAACTAAAGCCTCCAGAATCAGTTTCTCTACAATTAAGAACTGAGCCATCACTTCCTCCGTTTCTTATTTCCTCCTCTAAAGAGATCACTTTCAGCTCTTTGACAGAACAAATCAGCTCCAGCTCCTCAGCTCCTGCCAGTGAAACTCTATATCCGAGTATCGAGGCTGCAGTTAAAGCGTGAGAATGGAAACAGAAAAAGACGTGAATGTGATATCTGGCTTATCCAAAAATCCCACTCTTTGGCTGAGGCCGCTTTCTCTGAAAAATGCAGCATCTGTTTTAGCGGTTTGGAGTGGTGACTAATGAAATATCACTAGCTGGCCAGTAGTGGGCTTCCATGATTAGACCATCAGTCTGCTTCTTTCCCCTTCAGAAAGGGAGAAAACTAATTTTGGTGCAGACAGTTTTACAGACTGAAGTCGACTCTTAGAATTTATTTATCCAGACTGTATTAGACTAATCAGACTGATGAGGGTGCGTCAAGTTTTGCAGATGTTTGGACAGTAGAAGTGATACAGAAAACAGAAGAAAACAAAAGTAATTTAGGTTTATAGAGCTTGACCATGATTCACCTCTCTGCATATAACTCATAAGATTGGTTATAACTCATGAGGTTGTTTTCAATAACAGAATAAAGCCATTGTGAAGCTCATCTGTGACTGTCCTGCCTCCTCCGCCTCCTGGCTAATATAAAAATCGGCAAAGATGTGCATCGTCTTCGGACCTGAGGTTGGCTGAATAACGCTTGGTTGCTCAAGCAAGCTATCCTTAACAACACCCATCTGTCAATCAAAGCGTCCACACTGTTAATCCTGCATAACTTTAAGCCTTAATATAATGTGAACAGGTGAGTTGTATATAAATTCACCCTCAGTACAGTTGTCATGAACGGGGAAATTAGCTACAGAGACCAAAACCGTTATTTGTACCAGGCTGTAAACATGTTTATTTCTGCTGTGAAGTTGGACATTTGGACATGGGGGCCCTCTTTAAAGCCAATATTAAGTTTGTCTTCTCTGGGCTACTGTAGAAACATGGTGATTCAAGACGGCCGCCTCGGTGGAAAAGGACCCGCTCCCTCTGTAAATATAAACCAATTATTTTAATGAGACAGAGACAAAACAAGTTTTATTTTCAGGTGATTGTACACAAATGGAAACACAGATATACATATTATGATACATTTCTTCCATCTTCTGTAAATCAGAGCTTCCTAGATCTTACACACCGGACCTTTAAGTATGTTTTGCTATTACATAACCACAAGATCACTCATGTCCAATGTTAGATTTTCACGTAGTCTAAAAATACTCCATTACAAGTAAAAGTCCTGAATTCAAAATGTTACATAAGCAAGTAAAAGTACATAAATACAGCAAAAATGTATAAGCTTTTTAATGTTGTACTTTGTTTACTGTTGGGTAGATTAGTAGTATAAGTACTGCGTCATGTCTTGCAAAAAGTAACGAGTAACTTACAGTACAGTAAATGTACTTAGTTACATTGCACGACTTGCTCTGTGGAGATTGAAGTTTATTTGTTTTGTTTTTTTCCTTGTTTCAGAGATCAGATCTGCAGATGAATCGTTGATGTAAATAACTTGAACCTTTCAAAATAAGAGCTGTGTTTCTGTGACTCTGGTGCAGCTCAGCGGCAGATGTGTGCAGATGTGTGCAGAGGTGTGGAGGTCCGGGTCATGAGAAGGTGCCCCTCCTAACACACTGTGATGCTGCAGACCGCAGCAGTCTGTGGTCAGCCGCTGCAGTCCGGCGTCTTGGATCAGACTCTCCACTCCTCTCTAACAAAACCTGAAGCACCTCCTGCGGAGGATTTCTCTTCGCTTGTTTAACGGAGACGACGGCTGCGCTCCTGCTGCACCGAGCAGACAAACAGCAGCGGGGACTTTTTCGGTAACCAAAAAAAAAACGGTGCCAAAGCTCGCGCTCGGTGCTCGCGCTGTTCGGTTTGTAAAGTCGCGCGCTGGGTCGCTGCAGGACGATGAGACTTGAAACAGTTTTGAAACTTCTTCCATGCGTTGTGTTTTTACTGCCCAACGCAATGCACGCACAGATGCACGCACAGACAGGTAAGACTAAACACTTGAGTTTGTTCGACTATGACTTTAACAAAAATCACATGTAATCACTGTAAGATCTTCAGATTCCTCTGCTAGTTTAAAGAGAAACCTTCTCATTCATCATGTAACTGTCATCCAAGGCCACATACCTCCATGTCTCATGGTCAGAGTGTGTCTGTCACGGACAGCAGACTAACTGTCATGGGTCTTTGGCTCCGGGTTGGGCTGCTGGACTCTCAAGAGTTCCCCTCCAGCTGATGAGGACTGAAGTGACCAGGTGTTGAGAATGAAGGATGTCTATTGGAAGCTTTGACAGCTCCTGTCGTCTCCTTCAGCGGGCTGGTGTGCTCATCTGTCTGAAAGCCGTGGCAGACTCAGTCATGCTATCACCTTTCATTTGACCTCTCGGTGTCAGGGCCAGAAATCTGCAGCTGAAGCAGAGGCCGGTGTCTCTTAGTTACAGCTCAGATCTTTTTTCTTTGTGCTCTCACTTTTGTGATGTTCATATTTTAATGTATATGGTCGCAGGCCTCTCTCCGTCGCCTGTCTTCACTTCCGAATAATGAGTTTAAAATAAGATGTGGGCACCGATTCAGAGGTCTGTAAACAGACTAGTCTGCCTCTTTGGAAAAGCCAAAGATTGATGTGGATTTAAAGCAGATCACTCCTGAATCCTGAATGTATTTGACAAAAATAAATCTAAATGAAGGAAAGTCCTAAACCTGCTACAGAGAACGGAAAGGTCAGCAGGTTAAAGGTTAAAGGCGGACCTGATCATTAGAACAACCATTAAAATAAACCAATAAAATATAACAAGGATGTCATCAAAACTTTAAACAAAACTGATAACCTCTGGATGTTCCTCTGCAGTGTTTTGTTGTGACCACATGAACCATTCCTATGTGTTTTAAATCTTCTAAAATTAAATAGTGATGAAATCAGATTTGTTTGAGCTGATTGCTCATAGTCTCAACAAGTTTCCTTTTCCTTTTTCCAGAAATCAGGTGTCCATCAAAACGCAGCTATTATTACAGTTATATCATCTAAGGTTTAGTGTTTCTGTCTTTGTCGGTTCTTAGATCTTCTTTAGGGCTGTCACTGCACATGTCAAAGCAAGAAAATCATTGGTGAAATTTATGAAATTAGGGTAATAATGGATGCGTTCCATCTCTATGTACTGGTTCCAAGGCCTGGTATTGTGCTTGCAGACACACAGGGCCATCATCAGTTATGTTATCAGAGCTTTGACAAGTCAAAAACTTCGGTCCTGCTGAAGCAAACAAACTGTTGTTGCTGTTTGCAGAAACTTAAAATGCATAATGAGCATAACTAGATTACCAACCAGGCAAAGTCGACATCTGCGTAGGAGCCCTGAAAACACCAAGCTTGTTGGATCTATCTATGATCTACCTTGACTGCTATCTTGAGACCCCTTCAAACTCTAGTTATAAGACTGTCTGTTAAGATTGTGCTTAGTTAAGTTACATTGGTATTACTCTAATCACATTGTCAAGACAGATTGGGGACTAAGAGTATGAAGATCAAGGGTTACCATGTAGACATGACCTTCATCTTCACTCATCGCTATCTTCATGAATGTCGAGAAGCAGCTAGCCGAACAGAATGATAATATCCAAGTCACGCCTGGTTGAAGCAAATCTCAAATGATGATTTCTGTAACCAGTTAAAAGGGTCCATTTAATTTCTACCTAAAGTTCCTGATTCTCGTCGCCGCTGTCCATTCTCAGTTTCTACAGCCTTATCCAGAAGTTCCCTTGACATCTTCCTTGGTTAAAGTTATGTACACAGATGTACAATGTTTTTGTTTTATTTTATTGGTTGTTCTAATGATGCAAACACTCAAAGTGTGTTCAAGTGCCCGCCTTTAACCTTTCACCTCCTGACCTTTCCTTTCCCTGTAGCAGTTTTAAGACTTCCTCTTAGAAAGGATGTCTTTCATTTGGATTTTACTTCTGTGAAATGCACTCAGGATTTACTTTGGAATGACCCAAGTAAACAGTTCCTGCGCCTCCTGCTTTAAATTCACATTTGACCTCAAAGTTTGAGATTCTTTGAAGGTTGTGTAACATGATTATGAAGCAAACAGAATAATGTATCCAACAGCTCTTTACCACAAGCTGATGAATACCAAGTACTTCCTCCCTTTTGTTACAACTAATGTGAACCCATATCTTAAAATGGACTATATGGACATCAACAGTCACATCCTGCTGGGAAAATCCATTAATAATAATGCTGTTAGGTTTGGCTCCAGCGCAGGTCTTCATCATTATCAGAGAGGTTGTTTTTCAGGAACTGGATTCCTTGTGTTGGTGTTTGAAGGTCTGAATCTGGTCATCATGATGGTTTCTTTAATAGCGACTACTCACTTAGAACTTAACTTAAATATTTGGGGAGGGTCTATTGGCAGAATACGATAGAAATGGAATAATATTAAAAATTCATGTAAAAGTTGTGGAGGTTTGGACCTTTGTCCAAGACACTGTTATATTAAACATTCTTCTGGTTGAGGCAGGAGATGATGGCTCCCTGATGAAGCCATGGATGTTTACGTTTTACCTTCTTCATGTTTCTTGGAAGTTGTCCCCTTCTCTGGCTGGATGGACTTCAAGTTTCAAGTTTCATCGCACTTTTTACATTTGTTTACTTCCCTGTCGCCACTGTGGATGGGCAGTGGCATCTAGCCTGGACGCACCTGGGCCTGGTAGACCAATAAATAATCTATCCATGGTCACCAGCCGGCACAGTATCTTCATAAGCAGTTTTACCCTCATACAGTCTTACGTTGTGAGCATTGGTTGTTGGCATGTGTTGATCTGAACAGTTTAAATGTCTTTCCTGATTCCTCTATTTGATGTTTAAAAGACGAAACATCACATCATATTTTTATAGTTGTCTACGCAAAATAATCTTTTATTCTTTTATTCAGTAAATGTCTCCATTGCCTGAATGAAAAAGTGTGTGCAAACCTCAACACTGAGCAGCGCCGTATCTTTTTTATCAGCTTTGAATTTGAATGTGAATCCAGACCAGCTGGACAGACGACATCCACAATTCACTATTTGGCCCGCGGAAAGCCTTCCATATATTTGATCATTGGTACTGACCGTCTTGGTGTGCATCCAGTGCTTATGTTGTCTCTCTGGCTGCACTTACAGTTCTCCCTCCAGAGTGTGCGCCGGGCGGCCACTCCATCCTGCAGAACCCCTACCGCAGCACCACCTTCAGCTCCAGCTGGCTGCAGCAGTCGGCCCTGCAGGACTTCATCTGTGACCACTCCCTCACACCAGGCTGGTACCAGTTTCAGATTTTTGACAAGCCGGCGAGCATGCCCACCCAGTGCGTGGAGGTAAATGGTTTTATTTTGTAAAACATCTTGCAAAGACACAGACTGAAGGATTTATTAGTAAAATCTGACTACATGCGTGTGTTATTGTCAATACGCCTTAAAAGATTTTTTTTTTTAAGCTCATTTACAGAAAATCATCTCTACTTTACTGCACAGCTAACTATTTTGCAAATCCAAGCTGCTGTTTCTTGGGGGGGTAGGTGGATTTTTAAATTTTGAGCAGAGCCAGTGTAGCTGTTTTCCTCTGTTTTTAGTCTTTGTGCTAAGCTAAGCCAATCACTATTTGGCTCTACCGTCATATTTAGTGTACAGGTATGAGAGCACCATTAATATTCTCATCTAACTCTCTACAACTAAATAACTATTCCTTCACATACAGAACCAGTGAAGGTTTGTTGACCAGGTAAGTCCATTTTCAGCTGGTTTCTTCATCTCCAGGCTGCTCCAGTCAACTTCACCACTATTGTTTCTCAGTTAGAAGCTTCACCTCACCAGTCCCTTGCTTTAAGACACTTGTTCTCAAACTGTGGTACAAGTACAACTGGTGGTACACAAGCTCCCTGGAGTGGTCTGCAGGAGGAACCTCTCAAATAGAAACATTAAATACCATCAATACCACATGAATTTGAATGAAGGATCCTGTAATATTTTGTCTTATCCTGCTCCATAGTCATGTCACATTCGTTGGTTGGCTTTAAGAAGCTAAGGAGTACAAACTGCCAAACCTTTAGCTACAGGTTCACGTCTCTAACCCTTCTCTTGAATCGACTGCTCTTATTCTCTTTAGATGAAGATCATGTGGAAAGATGTTGTCAACGTACACACACAAAAGCCGAACAAGTGCAACATTGCACACAGTTTCCTTATTAGTTGTTTGGAGAGAGATTTGATCGACTCAAACTCAATTTCTTTGGCTAAAAGATCTGTCAAATTTAATTTTACAATTCAAAATCAGATTTCCAAAAATTCCATGCCTTTGGTATCCCAGTGTTTCTTCACAATGTGCACAATGTGATTGTAGTGAAGGTCGTAAAATTCTCATGACCTCTGCATTTAAGGAGTGGTGGGGTCCAGGATCATCATGTTTAATTTAGTTTTATAATTACAAATATCAACACATCAGTCTTTAAAATCTCCCCATCTGTGACGCCATGTGGAGAAACTCTGAGGTGGCCACTCTGTCCTCACCTGTTTGTCTTGATAAATAAAGTGTGCCAGCATGAATACATATGCACTCGTGTACACACACAGCCATCAGTGTGTGTGTGTGTGTTCATGTACATATTTATGAAGGAGAGTGCAAGGAGAGCTGGAATGTGTCTCATTTCCTGCGGGCGGCCTGCTGTGAGGAGCCTGCGGGATCCATCTGAAGTGTCAGCCGCTCTCCGCCTTCCCAGGGCATCGCTGCTCTCCCCGGGTGATGGATAACCACAGGAGTGGGCGGAGGAAGGAAGAGAGGATCGCTGTGAACATGTGTTACATAATAAAGCGATGTCTTTATGATGATGGCGAATAAATGGCAAGGATTTTTCTCAAAGGGGGATTAACTGCGACAAACCGTAGCTTTCTCAAACATCTTTTATGTCGTATTAGCAAATGCTGGTTTTGTACTTTGGTGACGTTTTGGGTGCAAAAATCACACATGCACAGTCACAAAACTGTATCAAAGGTTTCTCCTCTGTCATCCAGGTGAACCACTGTGGGACCCAGGCTCCTGTGTGGCTGTCCCTGGGTGATGGTGAGTCCCTGCCGGGTCCTCTGGAGGTCAGGCAGCTAACGGCCTGCGCCGCCTGGCAGTTCTTCCCCAGCAGCAGCAAAGACTGTTGCATGTTCCGCATCCCGGTCACCGTCCGCAACTGTGGAGACTTTTACGTTTACCTTCTCCAGCCTACGCAGGGATGCATGGGATACTGCGCACAGGGTATGTCACAGCAGAAAGATCTGTATTTGTAATAATCTGCGTGTAATCATAACATACAAATGGAAAAATGAGATGAGCAGCTCAAGTTCGAGTCGCTTCTCTGCCATGAAGAATCTATTATGTTAATTAATGTTGATTTATAATTGAGTTCCATTATTGCTCGCCGAACAGAGACGTTGGACGCTTCACCCGCGCCGCCGCTGACCTGCGGCCCTGACGAGGTTAACGTCGCTGGAACATGTAAAAGTGAGGATCCCGCTGCTGTGTTTAGCACTCACGCCTGTCTCCTCGTGTTAGGTCAAACACCAAAACAATCAGGGGGTCAGGGAGTTGCCATGCGGTCAGGAATGCACCGTCAGCCCCCTCGCCGCTCCTCTTAATGAGCTGAGCATGTGTCCTGGCGTCCGCTGGGCCTCGTCTCCATGGCAACAGCCCTCCAGCCAGGTCGTGAATCACGCCAAGGAAAGGTTTTTAGGAAGCTGGCAGAGTTGGACGGAGGTTTAATCACAGGACATGTTTATTAACTTTTAACTATTAACGTTTGATTCTCAAGTTTTCTACTTTTGGTACTCGTGAATTCAAGCTCCTCAGCTTCAGTTTGCTTTTTCTGCATCACTATGTGCTGCTTTTGTGAGTTTATTTAGAAGTAGTTGTTGTATTTCATCCCTAGATTGAGACCTTTTTTGTCATTAAATCCAGCTGGAATGAGATTTTGTGCCAAACTCCAGCCAAATGTCAGTAAATTATGTGTTTATGATTGTTAATCTAATTGTAGCAGTACACAAAAAACCCACAAAGCCTTGTATATCACCTGGGTTAGAGCTCTCTGGGGCTATCTCTGATGAAACTCAATATAAATAAAATACACCTGAATGAAGTATGTGAAACAGAACCATGCGACACTTTCCTCGAGATACCTGAACTAGAGCGGGGTGTTGGCTGGGATCGAGGTCAGGGCTCATTTCTTTATGGACCTGGCTTTGTGCACAAGGCAGCTGAACGGCCTTTTCCAAACTATAGCCACAACGTTTGCAGCATAACATTGTCTAAAATATCATTGTTAGCTGTAACCTGTAGATTTCCCTTCACTGGGACTAAGTGTCCTAGCCTAAACCATGAAAAACAGATTTAAAACAGTATAATCCAAGGTTTAAAGAAGGCTTGTGGGTGTTTTCCACCTAAAAAACAATAAAAAACTGTTTACATACACTGTATATCATCTCTTTTTGCTTCTCTCCTGTCAGCAAAACAGCCTCCCACTCCGTCTGTACCGGCGATCCTCGCCGAGGTGACGGGAAACACCGTCTACCTGAAGTGCAGCTTTGGAAGCAGCTCCAACAGCTCGCTGGGATACGTGGTGGCCTGGTCACGCCTCTCACCCGAGGGCAGAAAGGAGGAGCTCAAACAGGAGACCACCATCCAGACCTCCGCCTTGATCGAGCTGGACGGATTCAACCTCCGTCTAGGGGACAAGGTCTGATGATGCAGATGCCACTGTGTTAACTGTTGAACCTTTACGCCCTAGCGTGCCTTGCCCTGACAAAGCAGCTGATTGTCCAAAAAACTAAAAAGTTAAACTCAGGATGTGAATGTCTGGAAAGAAAGCTGAATATTTTGCTGTTGGACTTTGGTCCAACAGTGACTTAAACTATTATTGAAGCCTGTCAACATGTCGTTTTGTTTTACCGCTCGCTTGCTCGTGTGCGTTGATCAACTATTAAACCTTTTTATACTTCCAGGATTTTTCCCTTGATGTGCTTTGTGTTTCCTTTTCCTCTCTCGCTCTCTCTTTACAATGCAAGCATCATAATTCACTATTTTCTAAAAACAAATCTCTCTCTCTCAGATTTACTGCTCCAGCTCCAGTTTCTTCTTGGACTCGCCCGACGTCCGCGGCGCTTCAGTGGAAAGTCAGGAGTTCTTTGCAGGGATTAGAGTACGTCCCAGCAATCTGAAGTTTTATTTATTATGTTCTCATTTTCTGCTGCAAAGAGAGATCGTTCATCTGTGCACTTATATGTTTTTGCATGCACGTCTGTAGGTTTTTTTTATATATTTCAACATTTTGTAAGTTATGTTCATCCCTTCTCTTGGTGAGAGTCAGAGAAGATACCAGTCTCATGTCTGTGCATGTGGAGCTAGAGCCAGGAGGCAATTATCTTAGCCAGCATGAAGACTGGAAGCAGCTAACAGAAGACAGACCAAACGTTACAGGATTATTACTCCTGCTCCACAAGACTGATTTAGACTCACTAGAAACAAAACATTTGAAAACACCCTTCTTCCTCCTCAGATTACAGCGTATTTAATTCAGACTTTAGACAACTTTGCACTCAAGCCACTCAGCTGATGCTCTCTCAAACTGCCTAACAAAGTGCTGACTGGTTTTCTAACTGTTTGTATCGTTTCTGTGCAGCTCAGACCAGAGGTGAGCAGTGTATCCGAGGATGGGAGTCTGTATGAGTTGGTGGTTGAGAGCACAGTTCCTGTCCCATGTCTGGAAGAGTCCTCATCCTCTACAGAGGGGTGCACTCTGTCTCTGCAGCTCAGCACGAGCAGTAAAGGTGAGGACTTACAGCAAGACAACCAACATTTGACTGACTTGATCCAGATTTGCACAGGAGGGCTGCGGATAAGATGTCAGTCAAACCTGCACCACCATTTATCATCATGTAAATAATCCTCATTCCTTGTCTTGTTACAGATGACGGTTTATTGGGTACAGATCTGTCTCTGTCCTCCTGTGTGGTGGATCTGACCCGGGGCCCCTGTAAGGACGGCGTCTGCAGCCGAGCTCTGATCCACTTCAGCCCTGTCACAGACTTTTTTAAGGACGGCAACAGGACGACTCAGATCTTCGTTAAATCCATCAAAACACAGAATTTTCTCTGGAACGGATATTCACCAGAACCCGCAGAGGTAAACATAAAACTGACTTTGGAAAATGTATTTATTTTTTTTAAGTATGAATTAAGCTGATCTCTAATTTCAGATAACAGTGAAGGACGTCCCCTCAGCGTACTGCTACTCCTTCACTGATCCTCACATTATCACATTTGATGGCAGGTACTTCAGTCTCTTCTTCAGTTGATCAGGAAACAATATGTGTATCATAAACTTTCATTTAATTGTGTTTATGTGGCTTTTCTCTCTGTTTTTGCACTGCAATAAAAAAAAGGAGCTGGAAGCCGAATAATTCCCTGAATATTTTTGTTTATTTATCTACAGACGCTATGAGAATTACCAAATCGGCACCTTCGTTCTGTATAAGAGCAGCATCTGGCCGTTTGAGGTCCACGTCCGTCAGTGGGAGTGCGGCAGCGTGGTGCACGCCGCCTCGTGCGTGTGCGGTTTCGTGGCGAGGGACGGCGGCGACGTGATCGCTTTTGACATGTGCAACGGAGAAATGGGCGAAACCAAACCTCACCTGTCTGTGAAGAACAGAGACCTGAGCAAGAGCGGCGTCCGCATTACCGAGTCCTACCAGGGACGCAAAGTCACGGTGAGAGAGGACGAGGCAGACACACTTTAAACATCTGATTACTGAATGAATATAGTTCATATTGGACCATGGTGCTGAATCTCTGACTGTCCACAGATGATCTTCTCGTCAGGAGCATTTGTCCGTGCAGACGTCTCTAACTGGGGAATGAGTCTGACGCTGAGAGCTCCCAGCTCAGACCGGAGACACACCGAGGGCCTGTGCGGGACCTTCGACGGACAGTCAGACAACGACTTCCACTCAGCAGGGGGCGCCACACTCAAGGATCTGCACACTTTTATCTCTGAGTGGAGGTCAGTGTTCTGCAGAGTGTCTTAAGAATACATTATGTTCATGCATGGGTGATTACTCGTACGTTGACTTTTTTAGCTTCACAGTTTCATGATGCTGCGATGATCCTAGAGGTCATAATAGGGTCATACTCCAATGAAATACTTCCTATGGAGACTAAGATCATCACACATGAAAACAATTGGCCTCACTGAATACACAAGAGTCTCACCTTTCCTGACATACCCAATTCATGCAATTCAAATACTGTTTCTCCAGTATGCAGAAATAGTCAAATAAACAAGGCAAAAACTAACACACTGACAAAAAACATGCTTGTTTGTTATTCAGATATCTTAAGTAAAAGGTCGAGGGACACGTTTGGATTTGCCAGTTTTCCCCTCGCCAAAATTCAGCCTAACTTTGGAGCGTTAATAGCTTTCTTCTAAGAAGTTGTATGTTGACTTTCGGCCCAGTGCTTTTAGATTCAAATACAGAAGATGTAATACTTACTGTTGCTCTCAGAATAAACAGGCCTTTTATCTGTTAGCTATTTAGGATGTCTCTACGTTTAAGTAGTCATTCAGGAGCCAAGCACCTTCTCCGAAGATTCCAAGATTTCCTCAGGAAGTTTCAGGAAGTTGCGATGCTGATCCACTCTGGAAATCCAGGCGTCCTCTCAGGTTAATTTAAAGAATCTCCTGCCCAACAGACCCTGTTGCATCTTCATCTTCTCCTTTGCTCTTTCAGACTTCCTCCAGGCAGCAGCCTGTTCGACAACGTGCCGTCCCATCTGACTACTCTGAGCCCCCGAAAGCACTGTAACTGTCAGGCAGAGCCCCGCCTCGCATCTCCCAGAGCCCGATCCAAACCTGTCACCTCCTCCGACTCCTCCTGCTCTCATCACATCAACGTGCATCTCCCCGGCGTCATCCCCACTCTGGACGTCACAGCTGAGTACATCGGCTCAGTGGAGGTGAAGAGTGAAGGAAGTGAAAGACAGCCGCTGCCTCCAGGCCAGTCCAGCCAAAACACCCAGGATCGAGGCGGTGACGCACAGCCACGTGAACGAAGCTCCCCCTCCAGAGCATCCAGTGACGGAGCTTCAACCTCAGCTCACCTTCAGCGACACAGAGGCCGGCGACAGACCCACCGTTACGTCTCGAACTCCCCACACCAAAGCCTCAGCCAGTCTGATCTGGAGGGCTTCACCTACTTTTTCCCAGAGGACCATGAAGCACCAGTCCAGCCAGACTTCTCCGTCACGTGGCCCACGCCTTCAGGACTGACGGAGCAGCAGGCCAGGACTCAGTGCCAGCAGGCTGTGGCGAATTCCAGCATAGCTTTAGGTTGCAGGCGCCTGTTAGAAGAGTCAATAGTCAGCCACGTGGCGGCGATGTGTGTCACCGACCTGCAGCTGAAGGATGAGCTGTCGTGGCTGAATGCGACGTTACCCCTGCTGGAAAACGAGTGTGAGAGGAGGCTGTTAGAGGAGAGGAGGAGAGAGGAGGAGTACCAGGATGTTCTGTCCGTCCTCAAGTGTCCAAATCTGTGCAACTGGAACGGACAGTGCTCGGAGTGGGGGTGTGTCTGCTTCCCGGGATTTGGGTCATATGACTGCAGCATGCTCTCTGGTAACATACTAAACACACGCCGACACTGACACACACTTTAAGAGGTGTATGTGTATGACGACTTAAAGCTTATTTTCAACTTACAAACCCCAAAATACTTTTAATTTTAAACATTACAGTACAAGCAGTATCAGTTACTATGGCGACAGACACATGGTTTGTGACGTGCTGTAAATTCTCAGGTGTAACATGTCCGTCCACACTCTCTGTTCTTGATGTTGTGAAGATCAGATCCCAGAGATCACCGAGCTGGAGAAGGAGGGTCTGTGTGACGTCCGACAGGGAGACTGCTCCACCGTGCAGGTCTACGGTCACGGCTTCAAGGACTCCTACGAACTCAAGTGTGAGTTCGTTAAAGAAAAGGTACTTTGCTGTGCGTGCATCCTCTCTTCTGGCACTACTTCAAAAAATGAAACGATCTCATCTAAACTCTCTAATCAGAGAATATCTCTCTGCGTGAGAGCTGCTCTAGCTCAAGTTTAGTTACCTTTCTTGTTCTTGTTCTCGACTCCAGGGGCAGCGTTCTTTGTCAACGCACCAACATTAATTACGATTATTTATGCGGTTATTTTTTCTTTAGATTTAAGGTGGATTTATAGTTGTGAGTTAAAGGGTTATGTAGTGTAATATGGTGCTCCTCATCAAAAACACGACAACACGATGGGGCTCAGAAACACATTTAGGAGACTACAAGGGCTGCGATTGGTCAGCTTGTGTTTTTTCCTTTAAGTTTGTGACGCCATAACACATATCCAGGGTTCCAAAATTCTGGGAATTTTCAAAGTTGGAAACCTTCCATGGGAATTAATGGTAATAAACCAGGAATTGACTAAATAGAAGGTTAGCCCCAACAGGAAACTTAAATATAGTTGGGGAAAATACATTTTAGCATAATCTTCCCATGGAGTTTCTGAATTTTTCCAAAATTCCCCAGCTTAACTTCCCATGGAAATTTTCTGGAAATTTACCATTGCAACCCTACACAAATCGAACAAAGACAGCTCTACTCACTGATTGCTGCTCTGTCACAGTGAATGGCAACACAAGGCAATTACATGGCAATCCATACCTATTCTATAACCTGGATGTAACTTTAGCTTTGATACGTCCCTCTGTATCATAAATAAAGGTAAAGTAAACACAGTAGCTGTAGGGATGTAATTAAAGCACGATACGTCCTGATCATGTAAAATAGATCCGTCTAGTGTTGTGGCCATCATATCAATGTGTGAAATATCCACTTGCATTAAATATAAACCTTATAGCTTACAGTCCCCTCTCTAAATCGATTATTCTGGTCACAATAAAGCTGTAATTGCTCGCTGTCTTTTCATTCATCCTCTCCTTTGTCACTTCTCTGTCCTTCTCGAATGTCTTCCTCTCTTTTGCACCTCCTACCACTCACGGCTTCCTCTCCCCTCTCTCCCTCTGTGTCTCTTGTCAAGTTTGTGGATGGGGAGTGGGTTCTGGACGAGCCCCAGTTTGTCCTGGCTGTCTTTCTGGATGTGACGGCTCTGGAGTGCCAGCTCCCCCTGGAGGACAGCCGAACTCCTGCAGACCCGGATTTTGAAACGGCGACAAACACACCACTGGCCCGCTGGCAGATTAAAGTTAGTCACATCTACAAACCGTTTCTGGTGGAAAAAAACAATCCATTGACTCCATCCTCCCTTGTTGACGCTGGTTTCTCTCTTTCAGCTTTGGGCAGAGGAAATATCCTCTCAGGGATTAACTTAGAGAAACGTCTTATTTTGCAAGATATTTCATCATCTCTGAATCTCCCAGTTTGAGATTACACAATAAATCTGCACTAATGAAGGTTTGCTTATTTTTATTTGCTGGCAGCTTCAACATGGTTTAGGAGGAGAACGACACAACCATGTGAAACAGATCTACTCTTGTCCGGCGGCTTCTTGCTCACTCACTCCATACATTTCTCTTCTTATCTTCCTCTGTCAACGCCCCCTTTGGCTCCTGTTCTGGCACGACACTGACTTCACTTCCCATCAGCATTCGCCCATGCCTCAGACTTGAAAACCTCCTCTTCTTCTTCCTGGTGGTTCAAAAATGCCTGATACAAACTCTGAGCTCACAGTCCGGGCAGCCCGGCTGACAAACTGAGCTAACATTAACTAACAGAAAACATTTTCTCCATAAAATATGATCCAGTTTCACCAAAATCAGTGAGATAGTTGGTGGTGTGTGACTGCTATAAAGCGTTGCGTACTTCTCCCGACCCGGAGCCCAAAGTTACATAGTGTGAGAACAGAGAGACACCATTCACCTGATTACAAGTCAGTGTAGCATCAACACGTTATTTCATGGTAGAAAAGTTACACAATGTTGCTTCACTGCCTTTTCTCAGTGATCCCCAGTAATCACTCTTCTGCTGATGGCAGGTATCCAATGATGGCTACAGCTACAGCAACGCTAAGATCCTGACTCTGTACGATGGAGCCTGCCAGATCTGCAGCCTCGACACTGAAGTCCTCTGCACCCTGAGGGTAAGACACCTTTCTTGATAGGGATATTCATTTAATACGTGGATCAAAAAGCTGAAATACCTCCCAAAGATAAATTTCCCTTCATCCTTTAACTGTCACATCTTCGCCGACACTCTGCAGCTCTTTTCCATCTGTGCTGTAGTAACCAGGTGCTGTGTGAGGTATCTTTAAACACAGGAAACAATTCGGTTTGTTTTCCTCAAACCTTGTTGGACTGTTTCAACAAAACTGTCCCTGTTCTCCTGCTGCATGTTTTACAAAAACCTGTGCAGCTCACTGAAATAGGTCAGGCTTGCATTTTTGGATAAGTGGCCACCAAACAGTGTGTCTGAAGCTCTGAGAGGAAGTTTGTTTCAAACAGAAATAAACACCGAGCATAATTTCTTCTCTTATTTATTGCCTTTGCTTCCCAGGAGAAAACCTGCAACATCGACGGCTTATGTTACAGCGAGGGGGAGTCCAATCCCAGCAGCCCGTGCCTCACGTGTCGCCCGGACTCGTCCAAACACACATGGTCCATGGCGGAGAGTATGTACATTAAAACGTCTGCTTTGTCTCACAGCTCGTTCATGTCATCACAAACAGAAGAAGTCGACACTGAGCGTGGTGTAAAAAGTTTTTTAATGTGTCACTTCCTCAGCCGAGCTGCGGTTGGATAGCCATCACTGAGTTTTGTGCTTGTGGCTCGGGGCTGTTTTGATAATTTGTCAGCAGATTGGAGCCATTGAAGTTGCTTCATTCCCCCGGCGCTGATATGAGGACAGCTTACCTCATTGTTACACTTTCTGACCAACTTTGCTTCTTCAACTTAAAGTAGGTCAAACAGTGATCCGCTTAGAAGAAACGACAGACCGTGGAACATTAACCTCACCTTACTTACATCATGCATGAAGTTAATGAATCATTCATTTATATTTTAGAAGCTGGAGGCTGATCAAGACTTTATTTATTATTATTTCTAACTAAGAATATTAAAATAACAGAAATATAGTAAATTATAAACACTGTAAATTAGACTAGTATCAATAACCACAGTGGTATGAAAGCCTTAGTTGACAAACTAAACACTGGCTCTTCACTCTAGGAAGGAGAGGGTGAGGCGAGGGGGTTTCAATGCAGCGACTAGATGCCGCTAAATCCTACACGCTGCTCCTTTAAGTTAAGATGAGAAAAATAAGATTGAAAAATAAATAAAAATGCAGCAGAAAGCTGAAAATAGAGCTGCTATAAAAGTGTTGATCTGTAATAAACTGTTAATTAAATACTGTGTGATGTAGCTGAGGCTGTAATATGATTTTCTTTATAGTTTAAATGAGATTTTTCAGCTCAAATAAGAGCATCTGTATTATACTGTGGTCATTTAGTTGTAATGTGAGTCTGATTTATGACACATGGCAATGTCAAATCAACAGTTTGTCACATTTCTAAGTGCAGCTTTGGACCTTAAAGACATCTCACTCACCACAAATAACGAGTAGGTCATCATCTTTATTATTATTTATCTCTGTGTGTTTCTCGTCAGAGAACGCTCCTCCGGCGCTCGACTCGATGCCGTTCCGTCTTCACTCCTTCCAGGGAGAGAATTTCTTTTACCAGCTTCAAGCTCGGGACCCCGAGGGCTCGGCGCTGCTCTTCACCCTGAAATCAGGTCCTGAAGCTGCATCTCTGTCTCCGGATGGCCTGCTGACGTGGAAGGCCACGGCTGAGACGACAGACACGCACACTTTTCAGTTTACTGTGACGGATGACTGTCGTGCTGAGACCAGAGGCTCCATACAGGTAATCCTTTTAAATCCTGGTTTAATGTTTTGTTGTGTTCTTTTATGTATTTAATAAAGTCTGGATGATTACACAGGCTGAGCAGCAGTAAGACTTCATCACACAACAACAATTTAGTGGTGTATATTTGAGGGAGGATGTCAGTCATTCTGGACAGATAAGTGAAGAACAACTCTTCATTCATGATTATTTGTTGCTTCTTGCCACTAGAGGGCAATAACGACACGTAGCTCTCGGCTCATGGTCACTCTGCTTCACAGCCTCGTGTTACAGCATCGTTCTAAGCAGGTTTGAGCATGTTTTGTGTTTATCTTGTAGAAATGATGAATTAAGGGCAAAGACTCACTAAATAACAGCAAATAAATGAGCTGCAAAGATTTCTGTTTAGATTCAGTCGCAGATGATGGTGAGACAGATTTAAACTTTCTCTTCCATCTGTTTTGAGATCAGTGTTTCTGTAGTCTGAAGGATGAATCTGACTGTCTACCTGTTGTCCCGTCAGGTGTCTGTGCGCTCCTGTGAATGTCTGAACGGAGCTTCCTGTGTGACCAACGTCAACCTCCCTGCCGGCAGCGGTGAATACCTGTGTGTGTGCCTGGATGGATTTAAAGGTGAGAGGTGTGAGGTGAACATCGACGACTGTAAACCGAACCCCTGCAGACTGGGCCGCTGTATCGACGGGCCCAACTCCTTCACCTGTATCTGCCCACCTGGAATGACAGGTAAGGTTCGACCTGCAGAGCTGTGTCCTTCACAGAGCGCTGTAGTTTAACACATCTTTAATGTGCATCACAAACACAGTGTGCTTCATGTCATTTCAGGCCATACATGCAGAGAAGATATAGATGAGTGCGTCTCTCAGCCTTGTTTTCCCGGAGTCGGATGTAACAACACGTTTGGCTCCTTCATCTGTGGAGTCTGCCCACACGGATACGCTGGTGACGGGAAACACTGCGCACGTACGTCTTCTACCTCCACTCATAAGGTCACAAATATTCTACATATTCCCATAAAAAGACCAAAAGAAAATCACTGTTGCTGAGTTGAATGGCATCCTTTTCTGTTGTCAAGGTAACCAAGACTCCGTGGTCAGAGAGGCAGCGAACACGCCAGTGAGAGTCCCGCAGGTTTCACTGAGGCCCAAACCCTCGAGCCCGTCGCCGTGCTCTCGGCGGCCGTGCCACCCGGGCGTTCAGTGTTTTGAGAGCGTCCACGTCTCGGCGGGCTTCGTCTGTGGACCCTGTCCTCCCGGTCTCCATGGAAACGGACAAACATGCCTAGCAACAAGTGAGAGCGAAGCGTTGCCAGTGACACGACACTGGTGGTTTATACCTACCATAATATAACGTGTGATATTATATTATTTTATTTAGTTACCTCAGAGCTGCGTGTTTTATTGCTGACACAATGAAGCTATTTCTGTGTTAGTATTTTAAGTCGTATTCTCTAACTTCCAGTATTTTACAGGTCAGGGGACAGACGCCAGCGGAGCGAATAGTCACATCATCAAATCAAATTCAAGCAAGGAGATGACTCCCAGCTCCTCCTCTTCCTCATCATCGTCTCCCAACTCACCCAGACATCCCCCCGACAGGAGGACCAGACCAGAAGTCTCTGGCACCAGGAGAGTTTCTTCAGTGACGCCGCAGAACCAAGCGCCCAGCGGCGTGGAGCCGAACCCCGACCTCACCACCGGGGTCAAATGGGGGTCACCGCATCACCACGTGACCTGTGCCGACTCCCCCTGTTTCCCTGGCGTCCCCTGTGAGCCCACCGTCTCCGGGTCGTTCAGGTGTGGACGCTGCCCGTACGGTTACACTGGAGATGGAGTCACGTGTAAAGGTACGTGTGAGGACAGTTCATCTTTAGGAATGATACGGGGACTAGAGAAGTATGAGGAAGAGAACGTGACACTCCTTCATTGTGTTAAATGTCAGATGAGACGCCCAAAAATGTCACTTTTATGTAAATTATATGCAAATCCCATCATCTTTGTTTACATAATATTAACTGAAGGTGAGCCAGAGGTGTCAGACTCATTTCAGCTCACATACAGACGATTTCAAGTGGGTCAGACCAGTTTTAGCCGTGACACTGGACCCTTCTGTGGGCTGGTCCTGGCCTGTGGGCCTTATGTTTGACCCCCCTACAGTAGAGCTTGTTTTTTCAAAATAAAAGACAACACATTTTTAAGAAAAGGAGGTCCAAACAGGCGTATCTGATGAAGCTGCTGTGTCAGTCCTGCGTGACAACATCTCAGATAATCAGTTTGAATGAATTCATTTCATATTTGAAAGAAGGAAGACCTCGATGTTTCTCCCACAAATGAAATGTGACGCACACGTGTTCAGTAAACACTAAAGCCTGACTCGTCCTGGTCTGATGTGTAGCTGATCCTCATGTTATTGTCTGGTGACTTTAGGAGCTGTGCTACAGAAACACTGAGCGTCATCTCCTCTCGTAATGGATGGATTACTTCAACTAAACTTTGTGCTTTCAGCTGTGTGCAGGTATCAGTGTGGGAGGAACATGGAGTGCTCTCTGCCCAACACCTGTACCTGTAAGGACGGCTACACCGGATACAACTGTCACATCGGTGAGAGCGAGATCACGTCGATGAAACAAGTTCATTAAATGGAATCGTTCATGAATGAACGTCTGACGTCTTCTTCTCTCTCAGCTGTGTGTCGACCTGACTGCAAGAACCAGGGGAAGTGTGTGAAGCCTAATGTGTGCGAGTGTCCTGCAGGCTACAGCGGGCCCACCTGTGAGGAAGGTAACCTGTCCAACACACACACACACACACACACTTTGCTCACAGAATACTGACGAGTGTGCTTGTGTCGTTTACACGATGTGTCTGCATGCAGCGAGCTGCGAGCCGCCTTGTCAACACGGAGGAACCTGTCTGGCCAGAAACCTGTGCACCTGCCCGTACGGATACGTCGGACCCAGATGTGAAATCAGTGAGATGTTTTTGTGATTCACCTTTTTCATTCATGAAGTTTGACTTTCTGTAGCTGACACTATGACATCTGTCTGTTTCAGTGGTGTGCAACAGGCACTGTGAAAATGGAGGCGAGTGCGTCTCTCCTGATGTCTGCGAATGTAAACCGGGCTGGTACGGACCGACGTGTAACTCAGGTACTCTGCTAGATGGCACAGAATTGTACCATACGACTTGAATTTGAGCCCTCGGGTTGGAACTGTTAATCAGCCAGACATTTCTCTGAAATATATAATATATATCTGAATGTGTCTCCAGCTCTCTGTAGGCCCGTCTGTCTGAACGGAGGAACCTGCATTAAACCAAACATCTGCGCCTGTCCCAGCGGCTTCTACGGCTCTCAGTGTCAAATCGGTAAGACCGCGATGAAACCTGTGCCGCCGTTCTACCTCCTGTTTCCATGTCAGGTGTAAGAATGATGAAAAATGATATGTTGGTCTGCTGATACTGACCTTTTTAATCAGTTATTCATTAAAAAAAGTTTCCTTTTAACTCTAGATCCAGAATTTTCTGAAATATCAGCAGTTTGATACAAAGATATGAGCACAGTTATGTTTTTGAGAACAGGTTACTGTGCTGAGGGTTTATTTTCACGGATATTATGCTGATTATTCGCTGATACTTCCACTTAAACGTCGACACAAACAGGTCAGGGGTCATGATCGGGCTCACAGACCTCGATAAGGAGCTCAAACAGCAGTTTTGTTGTGTAGGCGTGCACAGCTAAGAGTGGAGATGTTTATTCATACATAATTATGTACAAGACGCTGGAGGCTGTGTGAGTATTTCTTTGTATATCGTTGTCTCAGCTGTTTGCAGTCCTCCCTGTAAGAACGGAGGTCAGTGCATGAGGAACAACGTCTGCTCGTGTCCTGAAGGATACACGGGGAAGCGCTGTCAGAAGAGTAAGTTACATTTCTAATGATTTGAAGACGACCGACACGAGCGGCTCATCTAATAAACACGTGAACAAATGTCCTCCAGGTGTGTGCGAGCCAACCTGCATGAACAAAGGAAAGTGTGTTGGACCCAACACGTGCTCCTGCGCGTCGGGTTGGAGAGGGAAGAGGTGCAACATACGTGAGTGACTGTGTTTTACACATCACAGGTAGTATTACAGGTAGTGTTTTCACTTTCCTGGGTTAGCTTTAGGTTAGGAAGGTTAGTGTGTCAGATTTCTGTGTAAGCTGCGTTATACTGTATGTTCACGCCTTCCCCTCTCTGTTCTGTCTGCAGCTGTCTGTCTGCAAAAGTGTAAAAACGGCGGCGAGTGTTTGGGACCAAACACCTGCCACTGTCCGGCCGGCTGGGAAGGTCTGCAGTGTCAGACACGTGAGTTTAAAACAACAGTCTGATCTGGGCTTACAGTTAAGAGTGTCGACAGGAGTGTTTACTGTCATGGTGTCGATTCCCTCCTCAGCGGTCTGTAAACAGCGGTGCTTGAATGGAGGGCGGTGTGTCCTTCCGGACTACTGCCACTGTCGGAAGGGCTACCAGGGCCTCACCTGCGCAATAAAGGTAAACACAGGAGTCACACTCCATCTGATGACTCCAGGGTTAGAGGTTATATCCTCTCTGGGGCTCTGCAGCTTCTTGCTTGAGTTATGCATCCGTTTCTTTGAAAGATAAAAACCTGGTGATGTTTGAAAAATCACCAGAAGGTCGTCCAACACAGTGACGGCTCGGGAAACTGTTTCTTAGCGTGCAGTGACAGAATATTTTCTAGTCTTTGAGCAGTAAGTGATACCAGGTCTTTATCTTTCAGAGAAAAAGATGCAAGAGAAGCACAAACTTTATAAAAAAATGCACGACGATAATGTAAAAAAAAAAGGTAAATTCAGACAGGATCTGCTGGACATTTGAGTCGGTGTAGTGTGTGCAGCGTCCTGCGACTGAGAAGCCAGATTCAACTTCACACTGCGGTCAAACCTCCAAATTTAAACTCTGATACTCTGCCTGTTGTGTTCTGGCTTTGTTTATTGCATGAACCAGCTTCTAAATCTGACACTCACAAGTTACGCTGCAAAATAGAGACACAAAAACGTTTGAAAGGGAGAGAGCGTGCAGTGGTTAAGAGACACAGACAGTGAATGAGAGTGAGAGTGAGGGAGCGCCGGCCTCAATGAAGCTGTTAATCAGTGAAATGCAGTTACGGTGATTCACCGCAGCGCCTGATCCTGTCTGAATGTACCTTCAGGATGTAAAGACAGTCCACCATCTTGTTGTTAATGTTGAATTTGTTCACAGGCCTCACAAGCGTGACGGAAGCGGAAACGAGACGTTGGATGAAAGAAGCTACAAAATGCACAAAGCGGGAAGAGAGCACCATAAATGAACTGAATGTGTGTGAATGAGCGAGTGTGTATGTGTGTGTGTGTGGATTTCGAGTGTGTGTGTGTGTGTGTGTGTGTGTGTGTGTGTGTGTGTGTGTGTCTGAAGGCTAACAGAGGGACTTGATGTATTGCACTTGTCTTTGCGTCCCTGTATATCACTACCTCAAGGCTCAAAGTGACACACACATCTGTTAAAGGCATCGGCAGCGCTTACAAAAGATGTTCAATAAATACACGACAAATGAATCTGTCCGGCCGCGATTCATCAGAACATTTCAGCCAGATTATAGCCCGGTTCACCAGACTGATGTGCACTGTTTGTTTCTTAGTAATGAGAATAATAAATCTGCTTCAGTAATTATGCCTAATTTAGATGGTACACATCAGTAACGTGTTTTATTTGTCTTTGGCCTGTTTTAAGTTATAGACTGTTATCCATTTACACTGATACTAAATATATATATACACACAGTAAAGACTTGTTTGGGTTTACACTTACAGATTACACTGTGGTACGAGTTACACGAGACTAAATAAAGAAAATGTTTCATATTTTTGTGTTTTTGTTTCGTTAAAGGGACAGCGTGTGAAAGTTAGTGGCCTCCAGTGGTGAGATTGCAGATCGTGAGTGTTGGAGAAGCTACGGTGGCCTTCATGTGCCAAAAGAGGTCAGACTGTTGAGGTTCCCTTAGATACATATATTTACTTACTGGTTCCATATGTAGATATAAGTGCTAGTTTTATTTCATTTCTGATGATAGATCACCCTAAAAGTCACAAACTGAACCGTTAAATGAGCTCTTAAAACGCATAAAATTCATTTAATGACACATTACAGTACAGTACATGAGAATGAGAACAGTTTCTTTAAAAATAATGATAAAAAACAAATGTAAAAACTACCAATGTTTCAGATAAAATATAATAATTGTCCTCATCAGCACGACAGGGTGGTCACACTAGTGGGACTTTTTCCTCTCCGCGCAGCGAGGGCCGGAGAACGGCGGGCGACAGCGGCATTTGTCCGGAGAAATGCACTTCCCTCCGTTCAGGCAGGGCTGAGCGCACACAGCTACAACACACAAAAGACAAAAGTGTTTAAATCATTTAGAAGAATCAGAGGAACATGTTTTAGTGCCGGGTCACATCTGGAAAAGCACTGAACTTGAAAACCTTCAGCCCTCAGCAAGACGCTGTAGACATCTGGCAGACTGACACTCAGTTAAGACGTAGACGTTTTACTGGGACCGTGAACTGCCTGAAGGGGTCTTAACTCACCGGTATGGCAGGCGCCGCCCAGCCATCCCTCCGGACAGCTGCAGATTCCTGGAGCCACGCAGATTCCCCCGTTCCTGCAGCCCTGAGGACAGATCGCTGCACGGGAAGCAAACAAACAGGCCATAGTGAGACATTCCCAGCATGCCGAGAAAGAGATCTGAGCTCCAGCTGGAGCTGACAAACATTTCAGCGAAGGCTGAGATGCTAAAGGAGCCAAAACCCCACTCATGTATGCTAAATATATAGCTAAAGCAGATTGGCTTAGCTTAGCATAAAGACTGGAAACAAGTGGAAACTGTTAGCATGGCTCTGTCCAAAGTTCCCTACCATAAGACGTCAAGTTGTGATTTCCCTCCACTCCCAGATTTTATGCTAAGCTAACCCAATCAACTTAAACAAGATGTAACCAAGGAGCCGAGAGCTAAGCTAGCTGCTATGCTAACTGCTAGCTGTAGCTTCATAATTAGCGCACAAACATGAAGCGTGGAGGCCGAGACGCTCTCATTTTAGCATTTTTAGAGTTAGCTCATTTCTGTACACTGAATATGAAGCTAAAGCCAGCAGCCGATTAGCTTAGCTTAGCACAAAGACTGTAAACAAAAGGAAAAAAAACACCAAAATCCACCTAACGGCACCTGTTAATTAACATATTATTTATCCCGCTAATTAAAAACAGAAGCAGAGCCAGTTTGGCCACTTTCCCTCTACTTCCAGTTTTAATGCTAAGCTAAGCTAACCACATGTAGCTTCATAAAGCAAATGAGCACATTTAGCAAACTATTCCATTAAAACAGATTAAACAAGATGTTAATTAACGAACTTTAGAGGAGCTAACAGCCAAGCTAGCTGTTTTACCCTCCTATTTCCAATCTTTAAGCTAAGCTATGCTAAGCTAACCACCTGTAGCGTCAATAAAATTACAAATTGTGATTTAAACTTCAGTTTTGGTACAGATTGAGCAAACAAGATGTTAATTAACGAGCTTAAGAGGAGCTAACAGCCAAGCTAGCTGTTTTACCCTTCTATTTCCAATCTTTAAGCTAAGCTAAGCTAACGGCTGCTAGCTGTGGCTTCATATTTAACGCCGTAACGATCTTCTTGTCTAACTCTTAACGCATGAAAATGAAGCATGTTACCAAACGTAACGATTTCTTTTAAATTACAGAAGTTAGAGATGGAGCCAAGAGCTATTTTGTTAATGAGTAGCTTAGCTTAAAGCTAGCCAATGAGCCAGACAGCTACAGAAAAGCTAAATCAGGTGTTTTACAACTACAAACACCTCGACAGAGCCTCGATTCTCTGTTGCTGAGCTCACTTCATCTGCAATTTACCGCCAAGAACATCTCAACGTCGTTTAAATCCACTAAATAAGATGAACTGCAGCCGCGTTGTTGCTTCACAGCTTGACAGCAACTTGGCCTGAACTGGAAAATCTTTTTAAAACGTGTTAAAGTTGGTGAACGTCTCTCTGAATCTCTCCGGCTCCATTTGGTGGCTTTGACCTCTTGGTGTTAACGAGGTGCTGGGGGTGTAATTAGAGACGGCCATAAACAGACCTTCTTGGCATTTCGAGCCGGTCCAGCTCGAGGGGCAGATACACTTGGCCACTCCGTTGACAGCGATGCATTCGCCTCCGTTCCAACATCCGGCGTCACACGTCACTGCCAAAAGACACACAGGTCACACCTACGATCACACCTACGATCATTCAGCCTGCCTTTGTAGTCCTGAGGAGGCAGGACTACAAACATGGCAGCGGATTATAATCCTTTCTGTGCACTTGTCATCATTTGCATAGATCGACCAGAGGTTATTCGGTTTTTAATGCTTTTTATTAGAAGTTTGATGAGGTTAAAATTACAGAAATTCAAAAACTGGAAGTCAAATGTAATTTGTGTTTTCCAGCTGACTGCTTTAGGGGGTCTCAACCCACATGTTGGGAAACACTAGACTGTCTCAACAGTCTAGTGTTAGTCTGATAATTTAACATTTAGGCTCATTTATGCCACTTTTACTGCACGTGCAAGAAGGAAAACACAGATTACAGGATGGATTCAGAACAAAAACACACAAAGACGATCACTGTAACCACCTGCTATTTCATTTATGAGTCCCAGACTCACCTTTGTGACAGTATCTTCCTCCAAATCCTGGAGGACATCTGCATTTTCCAGGGCGAAGACACTCTCCTCCATTCTTACATTTGGGATAACAGTTGGCTGCATTCACACAAGAGATTTTTTACTTATTATTAATGAAGTTTTGGCTTTATTTAGTCTCTTTTCTCATGTGAAAATCAACATTTTATGTCTTAAAACCATCAGATTCTATATTAAACTTACTGAAGTATAAGAAAACTGTCAGTGTAACACTTTATAAATGAGATTTAAGTGAGGTAACATCACCATACTGGCAGGTCTCTCCTTCGTAGCCTCTGGAGCAGAAGCATGTGTTGTTGCGGATGCAGATCCCCGCGTGTGCACACGGCGGCTCGCACCTCGCTTTGGGGTCAAAGACGAACCCGACCGCGACTCCGCGGGGCGCGTCCGAGAGTCCGGAGCAAACACCGACCAGAGCCAGCAAGGAGGCGAGCAGCACCGCAGAACCGAGACCCACGAAACGCATGTTTGGAGGTGTTTATGGTCGAGGAGCAGGAGCAGGCAGACGGTGGACGCAGAGATGGAGGAGAAAGTCCCACAAACGCCGAGACTTCTCCACGTCGCCCCCGCTCCTCCTGCACACTCTGGGAAACTACAACCAGAGCCGGGGAGGGGGGAGCACGGCGGGGCGGAGCCGGCTGAGAGTCCTGATGAGGGGGCTGGATGGTGAGTGAGTGACCGCAGAAACACAAACACACACAACTTATTTATATATTTTATTATTATTATTATAGTAGTAGTAGTAGTAGTATTATCTTATTAGTCTTCTTAAATCAGTATATAAACTGTAATAGATTATATATATATATATATATATTCTATATATATATATATAGCATTGTTTTGCTACTGTGTTATCTTTTATTCAGTGGCAGCAGTTACCTTCAAATTAAAATAATTTATAAATATGCCATCTAACAAAATGACAGACTGTATTGTAGTTTTATGTCTGTGTGGGACGAGACCTGAGCATAGTTTTATAGTACTGTAGTTTTATAGTACTGTCGTTTTGTAGTACTGTAGTTTTATAGTACTGTAGTTTTACAGTACTGTAGTACTGGATGTACACGCTGTAGTGAGATGGAGAAAACTCCGCCAGCTGAGAAAAAGCTTCAGTGTAGCTTCATATTTCAGACGAGTTCATGAAGAACACACGAGGAAAAGACATTTCCTTTTACCTGGAGAGAGGAAGTCTGTCTGTATGAACTGTGTGGTGAGGAGGTGAGGAGGTGAGGGAGGCTCTGCTGTAATGACAATAACAGAACCAGATCACATGTCAGGCCTCTGTACAGTGAAGCCTGTCGACTGAGAGCCCAAACAGCTCCTGCTCGACGACTTAACGACGTGTTCGCACAGAAACACGACGGTTCCCACACGTGAACTCATACTGTGTTCATACTTCACGGTGTTTAAGACATAACGAGGTGAAATGTGACCCGAGAGTTTGACTGTTTTTATGATCTAAAACATCACGTTAAAATACACGAGTGAAACAATCAGGACGTAACTTTTTTATTTCTCTGATTAAACAGCGTTATCGATGCCGGCGCTCGCTCACTCTCATTCACTGTCTGTGTCTCTTAACCAACGCTCGCTTGTTTTGTCAGTATATTGGTGTCACGACAAAGTTTCATCAGAGTTGTGATTAAAAATATCGTGACAAGTAGCACAGAACAAGAGAGAGGCTATAATTGTTCGACAGCGTATATCTTAAATGATTTAACGTGTTAAAACAATATGAAACTTAAATATTCTTAAATAATATTCGTCATTTGTGTAAGAAAAAAGTCAAATCGGTGCAGAGTCAGGCTTTAGTTCCCAGTGTGTATTGATGACAGTCCATCATAATGTGGTTTAATTATAAAACATCTGATATGAAAGAGAAGTTGCTGTCACTGGATAAAAGTACCAAAGTATTCACCATAATTCCACCACATGAAACATGCAGAATATGAAAATAAACATAATAAGACACTGAACATTAATGTGTGTCATGTGTAATATGCTCAGACGAAGGGAAAACTCGCAGTACTCGCTGGCTGTGCGTGTTTTTTTGTGTTTTTTTTGTGTTGGCGCTCTGGTCCAAACCACTGACCTGGATTTCAGAGAGGAAGTGAGCTGGTGTTTTAACGAGCGCAGCAGATGTGAACATACCGAGACAAACAAGAGACACACACACACACCAGAGACACACACACCAGAGACACACACACACCAGAGACACACACACATCAGAGACACACACACACCAGAGACACACAAGAGACACACACACACATCAGAGACACACACACACACCAGAGACACACACCAGAGACACACACACACATCAGAGACACACACATCAGAGACACACAAGAGACACACACCAGAGACACACACATCAGAGACACACAAGAGACACACACCAGAGACACGCACACACACCAGAGACACACCAGAGACACACACACACACACACACACATCAGAGACACACAAGAGACACACACACACACACACCAGAGACACAGCTGAGACACACAAGAGACACACACCAGAGACACACAAGAGACACACCGGAGACACAGCAGAGACACACAAGAGACACGTCCAACAAGGAGAGGTCGACGTACGGTACGACCAGAGAGACGTGATGACAATAGAAACACAGAAATATTCAGTCAGATTAAAGATCTGACCTGTTCACGTGGAACATAAGAAAGAAAGTTTCATTCACATTTGTTACCTTTGATGTTTCTGTTGGAAACAAAAATAAACTGAGAAACCACATATTGATATTATTATTTCATCATGACCGTTACCATGACGCTACTGTTACCCCCAATTAAAAATTTAGTAATCCCATTTGGTAAAATTCCCAAGATTTGGAATTGTTCCAAAATTACCCAGCTTAACTTTGCCATTTAGAATATTGCTGGAAATTTCCACACCTTTGCAACCCTAAAAGGAAACATCCTAATTTTATTTATTTTAA